>NC_035435.2:10506542-10533570 GCF_002127325.2 Helianthus annuus
CCATATGTTTACAAGACTTTATGTAATCTTTTATAATGTCATTTAACCCATTAAATAACAAAATAAAATATTCTCTCAAAATAAATTATCCATATAATTTATTAGTTTCTCAAGTGTAATTATTTAGAAAACCAATTTCTAAATTATATAAGTGCTAATATTTATTTGTTTGATCATATCACAAGTAAATATTATAAGTGTTTGTCTAGCTTGTATTTGGGTATGACTCGACTTGGATCATAACGTACTAGCCACATCAATCTAATATGTTTCTTGGGCATACAGAATCCAACAGAAAAAGCATTTAACCCCAAAGTGAAACATATTTTTGGTAAATGATTAATGGGAAATCAAAAGGGGTTAAAGAGTTTTATGAGAAGAAGATGAATGGTAAGAAACCGAGTGTTGGTGACTCGGTAACACCCAAGGCTGGTCAGGCTTGGGTGGATATTTTCTTTGATTAAAAACCTGACTTGCCGGAGCTCCCAAGTTGGTATTCGCGGAGCAGGAATCGACATCATTCATAACAAGTTTGTGTTTGAGAAAAACTTAAAATTGTTAAATTTTTACAGATTGTGGCAAGTTCACAGTGTCGAAACTCCCAGGTTGGTAAGTGTGGAGTAGGAATCGGCATCTTTCCGACTATGACATGTCAACCTGCAAGTGGTTAATGAATGCACCTACAAGTGGTTAATCAAGGACATTAAGTTGTACTTGATTTCCTACAAGTTAGTAGGATCTACAAGTGGTATTTTCTTGATTCTATTATATCTTATTCTTACAAGTGGTGGAAAGAGGTTTGCACTTGCAAGAAGTTAATCAAGGTCATTAACTTGAACTTGATTTAACTATGATTCATATGATTGGTAAACAATGTGATGATCTTATCCCCAACCTACAAGTGGTTTATATAATCAACAAAACTTATTTTCCGGAAAAATCATTTTGATTAAAACAAACTTAAGTGTTTTGAAATCATAATGAGAAAATGTTTTGTTATGAGGGGGAGTTCTGATTGTTTATGCCAAGAGGATTGAGAATTGAAGCAATTCACATCAGTTTGTCACAGTCACATTGATGTACAGTTTTGTTTTCAAATTTTCCCAGAAAATAAAAATTGAGATATATTTTGATTTTAGGGGGAGTGAAAATTTTTAGAAATTTCGAAAATTTGAAAAATCCAAAAACATGATAAAGCCATAAAAAGCCAAAAACTTTGAAAAAAATTCAAAAATGAGTTTGATTGTGAAAAGAGGAAATGATAGTACATCAGTGGACTATCACAACATGCTAAAAATATGAAATGTTTATAGTGATAAATGATCTCACTGATGATGTGTCAATAGATTTTTACTCATTCAGTAGATTGTTTTCGAGATATAAACCTAAATGTAAAACTTGCTTATCTCGTGGGGAACATTTCTTGGATATATGGGTAACCCCCGAAATCTTGTTTGAAAGGTCTCTCTTTCTGAGATACTAGGTCTTTATACTCAGTGATATCTGGGGTATTATCCCGGGACTTCTGATTTTGGGAAGCAATGGCCTAGTCCCCGTATAATACTTTCTGCTTGCTTGAAATAAAAGCGCCGCCCTCAACACAAAAAATGACGAAACATTGCAAAATGTCAATCAAATGCTGTTGAAGAAAAGATTCTCTAAAAGGAACACACCAAAAGTCGAACCGTCATCTCTCTGCTGAACGGAAGTTCTGACCTGAGCTCTCACGGTTTCACATCTAACCCTTTACAGATATCATCTAGGTATACTCACATGTAAGACTGAATATTGGGATTTGGATATGGGAGTATATTCAAGTGGTGGGACACGCGAATAAGTTTAAGTGCTTAAAACATCTAATACGTATCTTGAAACAATTGAACTTTGTGTAAAGATGTAACTGATAATCTAGGTAAATCATTTAGAGCTTAAAATATCTAAAGCTTAACGGTGTTGGTGATTTGTCTCCTATACTGATATGATCCTCTTGCACAAACTCACAAAAAGATTGTCTGTCTTTACTGCATTTCATTTTATTCAAAATTCCAAAAAGATTTTAAGTGTGTTTTAGCATAAATTTTGAAAAAGTCAAAAAGATTTTTGACAACTGGTGTTGAAGAGCTGATTTTCAAAATTCGAAGTGCTGAACATGATGATTCTTAATATGAGGGGGAGTTTGTTTAAAATGAGTAAAATTTGGAAAGTTTGTGTATGTGTTCCTGCAAGTGGTCATCAGAAGCTTTAAAATGAAAAATCATTCTCGATTGATTTGAAGGGGAGTTTGATTATAAAAATTTGTAAAATTTTAAAATCTATGAAATTTATTGTGAGGTAGAGTGTATGCAGGCTTGAGTAAGAGCTGTTTTTTCGATCCTAAAGAGCTTGAGTTTAGAGAAAGCCAGGTTATGATTAATGAGGATTCCTGAATAGAGAAAGCCAGGTTTCGATCATGAGCAAGGTATGAGCCAGGTCACAATCTTGAACTTGTGAAAGCCAGATTGCAATTCCAGCTTATTGAAAGGGGGAGTCTGTAGATGCTAAAGAACTAGGTTACGATTCTGGAAGATAAAACTAAAGCAAGATGCTGATGCTGATGAACTTAAGGAATCAAGAGATCTGATCAAGAGAATCAGAAAGAAGCAAGAGCCAAGTACAGATCATGGTTAAAGAATTCGAGAGGAGTCTGTTGGTGTTGATAGAGAAGAGAGAGATTTGAGGATACTTTACAATGTAAGATACTTCAAAGAAGAGCCCGAAGACTGAAGATGTTGACGACTCGATACTTAAGACTCGTCAACATTCGAGGGGGAGTCTGTTAGTGCATGCATCTGTCGACTTCGTCTTGTATCGAGTCTTGCATTGCTTATGACACGAAGATCGAGAAATCAAGACACAAAGATAATTTCGCATGAAAGAAGTAATTCCGCACGAAATTACTGTCTGGTAATTTCGTATGGAATTAGTTAATATCGCATGAGTCTGTAATTTCGTTTCTGTATAATTTCGTTTGAGAGTGTTTCGTGCGGAATTAGTCATGTCTATATATAGCTGTGATTCCGTGTCAGTTGTACGAAATTAAGAAGAGTGTTTCCGATGGCGAAGCTCTGTCGAAGTGTCTACAGATTTTTAATTGTTACCAGATCAATAGAAAGACAGTTTAAAGTGATATTCTAGCTGGATCACACACAATATGTCTGTTTCCGCCTTTCATATTGTGTAGTACACCTCTAATTGACTCGTTCGGGTCCGAAAACGATCCTACAAACCGGCGGTTCGTTTTGGTTCTAAAACCGGTTAAAAAATGGTTTTGGTTTTTTTCCAGGTTTATGAGGAGGAGTTTGGTGGAAAGTGGGGTTTTCCTAGAAAGTCTAGGAAGCAATAAGAATGTGACACGTGGCATGGAGGGATTTTAACTAAAAGGGCACTTGTGTAATTTGACATTTTATTTTATTTTTGGAATTTTACCTCTCATTAACTAACAACGCCTATAATTATAGAAACTGTTTCTCCAGGATTTTTTGTATTTCGCAACCTTCTCCTTCTTCGTCTTCGTCATCATCAAACACTTCTCCATCTCCACCATCTTCGAGTTCATCATCACCATTCAAATACTGTTTGTATCATCTTCGTTTTCTTGACGATGTGTTTTAACAACAAGCAAATTAATACAGTTGTGTTTTAGCAGCAAGCAGATTCATACATTTGTGTTTTAGCATTCAGATTCATACAGTTGTGTTTTAACAGCAAGCAGATTCGTACAGTTGTGTTTTAACAGCAAGCAGATTCATACAATTGTGTTTTAACAACAAGCAGATTCATACAGTTGTGTTTTAACAGCAAGCAGATTCATACAGTTGTGTTTTAGCATTCAGATTCATACAGTTGTGTTTTAACAGCAAGCAGATTCATACAATTGTGTTTCAGCATTCAGATTCATACAATTGTGTTTTAACAGCAAGTAGATTCATACAGTTGTGTTTTAACAGCAAGCAGATTCATACATTTGTGTTTTAGCATTCAGATTCATACAGTTGTGTTTTAACAGCAAGCAAATTCATACAGTTGTGTTTTAGCATTCAGATTCATACAGTTGTGTTTTAACAGCAAGCAGATTCATACGCTGTGTTTTACCATCCATGCTGGTAATGCTGGTGGATTTCTTAGCATTGTGTTTTAACAGCAAGCGAAGCAAATTAATACGATGTGTTTTCTTGATGTGTTTCTTTATGAAGGATAGAAGGAAGAGAGAGAGAGAGAGAGAGAGAGAGAGAGAGAAAGGGAAAGAGAGAGAGAGAGAGAGAAAATCGCATGAAAATGTGAGGTGGTTATGAATGACAATTATTTCCATATTTAAAACAAGCTAAATGGCATATCTACCCCTGATTATTTAAATAATCCTATTTTTAAGAAACACATATTACCAAAATGCCACCAAGATGATCTCAACCATTAAACATACCCATTGGATGACCCAGATCGATTCCTAGACTTTCGAGGAAAAACACACTTTCCGTAGGATCCCCACTCTCGGTTCTAAAACTAATTTTTTTATACACCTCTACTTCACCTTTCATATATTACATTGTTTTTGTATATTGTTTATATAAAAATATGATGTGTTTGACAACTAAATTTCATTTACCTCACTTTGAATAAAGGTTCTTTTTTTTTGAATTTTTTACTGTTTATTACAAACTTAATGGGGCAGTGCAACCAGTAAAATTTAAAAAATGGGGGTGCAGTTAGCAACATCTTTTTTATTGTATATGCTATAAAATAATATTTAATAATAATATTTTCTTTATATTTAATAATAATATTTTCTTTATACATATTATTAAAATAGTAAAAAAAAAAAAGAAGAACCATATAACATGTAAGCGTACTTATAATTTTATTAGTAGTATAACTTAAGATACTAAAATTGGTAGCATATTATATAAATAAAGTATCAAATTATATTTGTAATATTATTTAATACTCATGTTGGTGTAACAAGCATGTGTATTCAACTCGAACAATACACGGGATTTTAAAAAACATAACAGTTTTTTTTTTTTTTTTTGTTATTAAGTACTGGACATTACATTTACTTAATTTGAGTAGTGTAATGCACGAGATTCTAAGGTTGTGTGTATATATATAACTCATTCAATTTTAATAAAAACATACAAACAATGGTTGTGTTGTGACTGCTGAAACTTATGAGAAAGTTGATGATGCAGTTTCTTTAATCAATGAATTAAAGCTTTCATATTTATAAACTTGGTAAGCATCATACATATTGATCATATACGATACAAAATTTATTTGGGCATTTGAAAAACGTCTAAAATTATCGTTTTATAATTTAAATATTCATTACTAACTATTTAATTATTTTACTCAGCCGTGTTTTTACACGGGATTATAACCTAGTATACAAGTGTAAAAGATAAATAAATTATAACAATTCCTATATATTATGGCAAATCTAGTTTAAAACTTGGGGGACAATTAATTAAAAGATAAATAAATTATAACAATTCCTATATCGGTGCTACTACACAGGCTTATATAATAGAGAGGTTGGATTTTATAATAAATTAAAACTTAACTTAAGGGGCAATTAATTAAGAGATAAATACATAAAAAAAGAGGATAAAAGGGAGAAAGATGCGGAGTAGAGAATTAAAACTAATCCTATATATAAGTGCTACTACTACATACACGAACTTCATCCACATGCAATTCCTGTTTTCTCCAACAACAAATCACACAAGAACAACAACACTACTCTTATAAGCAATATCGACAGGTATTACTCTCATTCTTCAGCATTTTGCTCTATGTTTCATCGATTCTTATTATTTTATCTCCAGATTTTCATGGTATTGATATATGAGCTGTACCGATGCCAACGCTGCAACGCATATGTTTTATAATTATTGGTGATGTTTATGTTGAATTTTGAATGTGCTGTTAGTTATGGATTAGTATCTCTTGACATCTATAATGTTGTTTGATTGATGCATTATTGGTGATGCTTTTGTTTTGTGTTGAGTTAATCAGATTATCGATGCGGATGTAGATTTAATTGATTCTGATTAGTTACTTTGAGATTTCGATGCGAATGATATTTAGCGGCCATTTTGAAACAATTTATTAGTTATCTACTTATCTGTATTAGAATCTCTTGATTATGTATTATGGCGGTTGATCGATAGTTGCATCTTGTTTTGTTATAAAATTCAGTGATTTGCTTGATCATTAGCGTAGGATTAGATATATAATATTCTGCTTGCATGCACCGATTTAGGTAAAGTTATGATACTTTACTTTAGTTTAATACAGTAAGTTTTGATTAATCATACAAAAATCTAATACTTGCATTGATTTTATTGATTTTGATTAGTTTCTTCTGAGATTTCGATTATGTTCTTTGTCCAGTTCTGTATTTGAAATTTGCCTATATACATCGCCTGTGTTCTGATGATGTTTAATGGCCGTTTTTTAAAGTATTTAAACGGTCTATTAGTTATCCGTAGGAGCATCTCTTAATATACAATGTCGATTGATTGTTGTTAAGACCTTGGAATTAATACTCGTAATTTGTGTTGTAAGAATTTGCTTGATCATTTTTGTTTGTGTGTTATGATCTAGTTAAAATTAAGATACATTTGTTTGGTAAATTAGGGATTTAATTCCAGTCAGTTTTGATTAATCATACAATAATATGATTTATGAACAGGTTTTAACTACTTTAATTTCGGAAAGAAGACAAAACCATATCATGAAGTATAAGAAAGGAAGTACAGTGGAGGTATTTTGCGACCAATCTTGGCGTTGTGCTCGAATAGTTTCAAGCAATGGACACAACTACACCGTCAGTTACGATGTGTATCCTGGTTTTACTAGCAAAGATGATGTGGAACACATATCTGTAAAATCTATAAGACCTTGCCCTCCTTTGTTAGAAAGTTCAGAATGTTGGGTTCCTGGTGATGTGGCGGAAGTGTTTCACAATCTTTCATGGAAGATGGCAATCGTTTTGAAGGATTTTGGTCTGGACCAGTTTACTGTCAGATTAGTTTTATCATTACAAGAGTTTGAAGTAACAAAATCAGAACTCCGTGTGAGGCAATCGTATCAAAATGGTCAATGGATTGTGACTGGCAAGGTTCCTAGTGATCATAAAGAGGCAAACGGCCCCGAGCTTTTGAAGTATGGTACTCAAGACAACCATCGGTTAATGGAGTCACGTATTGTTTCCTCTAAAATCCAAAAACGAGCTTCACCCTGCTGTGATTCACAAGATGAAACGAATAAAAAACGTGCACGGAAGTTAACAATGTGTGGAAAAGAGGGCAGGCGTGCATTGGTGCAGGGAATATCACCTGAAAAGGTGGATGATGTTGAATCCTCAAGTGGTAGTTGTAGCATTAATAGCTATAAACCGTATCATGGATCTGGCTTTTGTGTTGAAGATCATGAAAGTGATGCAGAGTCTGTTTGTCAGTGTGGATATAATGAAGAAAGTCAAAGTCAAGAAACAGATGAATCAGGTGATAACAAGGCAGTGGAAGATGAAATTCATAGACTGGAGTTGCATGCCTACCGTAACACCATGGTGTCATTACATGCGTCAGGACCCTTAAACTGGGAGAAAGAAACAATGGTGACAAACCTTCGTATATCACTCCATATATCAAATGATGAGCATTTGATTATGTTAAAAAACTTACTTTCTGCTTCTAATAAACAGTCTTATTAGATGATAAGGTAAACCTCAAGTTTGAAACCTTTCATAGTTCATAAACCTGTAAAAAAAGCAGTTGTACATTCACTCCTATATTGTTATAATGGAACATGTTTATCTTTTTTTTAAACATTAATGTTATATATATAAATCATAATACGACATGACCTATTTGTATATAAACGTTCATATCTATTGTATGGTTAACATGTTTAGTACATAACACGACTTTACCCGAATTTAGCATTTAAATTGTCTTTTTTGTTTCACCACTTGACATGTTTGTATCATTTTCTTTTTGAATGGTAACACTTACAAACTCCTCCTAAATTACACCAACTAAATCATAATATACTCCTCTACCAAGTGAGGTAGCCCCACATTGACGTTCGTATCATTTACGTTTTGAGGGCATATGTAATATAATAGCATTGTATTTTACTTGTGTATCGATATATGGCACATGTACTATTTCCTGCTTAAAGTTGTTAAAGTTTATTTCGTGTTAAATCTAATATATTAGAGACCATATCGAAACCAAAAAGTAACAGGTCCGACCTTTGACCCCGTAAGGCGACCGGGTCGACCCCGGTCCGGTTTTGAAAACATTGCTACAATGCCAACATTCCCACTACACTCATTTATGAAAAATGCCTCATAATACCCATTTGCTGACTGGGATAACACGTGTCACCCAATGCTCATAGGTGAGTGTTGGTGCACTTGTGTCTGTACTTTGTCTGTATTCGGTCTGTATGTACGATATTCTATTTAGTGTTGTAAGTTGACCAAGTCAACTATCCTCCTAGTTTGACTTGGACAACATTTGAAAGATGTTCTGATCGAAGGATAGCCTCGAAGGATACACCTGATCCTTCGAGGTGATCGAAAGATATGGTTCGACCATGGTTCGACCATTAGACCTCGAAGGATGATCCTTCGAGGTCCATGCTGATCTTTCGTGTGAACTATGATCGATAGATGATCCTTCGGACCATCTATCAGATCCTTCGATCCAGACCTGCTGAGCTGAGTATATATACCCATGCATGTGTTGAGTTTCGGAAGACAGACACAAGACAGAAAGAATACACACACACAGGCTGAGAGCATTCTGTCCAAACTCACACACACACTTAGAGAGTTTATAGAACATTTCTGTAAACATTGAGCTTGTAACCGAACCCTCATTGCATTAATACAAGTTGTGTTAATCGGTGAACTTGTGTGTTTGTTTCTCTACTTGCTACTAACTCGGTTTGCTTGCTAGCTTGGATTCCGCACTCGCTAGTAGGTTTGTATAACAAGGTTTAGGTTCGTAATCCTCCGCGAAACAGGGACCTACAAGTGGTATCAGAGCCAAGGCTCTTAACCTTGTTTAAAACCGGGTTTTTTTTTACAAGTTTTAGTGTGTTGAAACACTTGGTTTTACACCTGTTTTTACTTGTTTTCTTGCATTTTCTTTGAGTAAAAACGTGTTTAAACCTATCGGGAGTGTTCGGGGTCGGTTTGGGTAACATAAAAATCGTGTTTGTGAAACTTTGATTTTTCCGGCCATATTCCGGTTATCATTCCGGTGAACTGGACTTGAGGATATGGTTTGCCTATTTTGGTAAAATTTTTGAAAGTCAAAAAGTTTAGTGAAAAGTTGTTGCAGAACCATCCATTCTGCCGAAAGTTGGTACACCAACCCATCACCTTTTTCACCAACCTTTCACATCAGATCAGTCTGTGTCAGAGGTCTCGAAAGATATCTTTCGACATCGAAAGACTATCTTTCGACATCTGTCGATCAAGGAAGGCTCGAAAGATTGTTATCCTTCGACCCATCCTTCGTAGTCTGAGTCATATCCTTCGAGAAAGGAATCTAATCGAAAGACAAGTGTCCGAAAGATAAGGATCTATCGTATTGGTGAATCTTTCGAGATCTGTTGTTCGAAAGATAAGGATTTAGCTCGAAAGATAAGGATCTTTCAAAGGAGAATCCTTCGAGCTCTTGAATCTTTCGAAATCATTGTTCGAGAGTCAACAGTAATCTTTCGAATACTGTTGATCCTTCGAACAAGATTATATCTTTCGATTGTGGTCTGTTTGTTGTTAACAAGTTTCTGTGATTTCAGATCCTTCGATCAGGATCCTTCGGCTGTGTATCTTTCGGATCATTCTTACTTAGCATTTATTTTGCTTATCTATCATGAATCCGAGTTGGTGGGGAAGTCCGGCTCCAGACAGTGGAAAATACATGAATACCAGTCAATCTCCATCATGGGCCGAATCTCCGGTATCTACATCCTCACAGACAAATGCCACTCAAGCTGGTCAATGGGCGTTTGTTTCAAATCAAACTCCGAGTATTCAAAGTCTTCTACTAAGCGAAAGTGAAACCGGAAGTTTGAACAGGCCTCCAAAGTTGATGCATCTTAATGAATATCCGGGATGGGTTGATCGCTTTCATACATACATTCTTGGTCAAAATACCGAGTTATGGTTGCGGTTTACTACGGAATTCGATCAAACTATCGAGGTTGCTGCTTCTTCTACAGCTACATTTGCCGATCTTCCTGAAGATCAAAAGAAGACGTATGACTTAGAAAAGAAAGCATACGCTATTCTTACTCAAGCACTGAGCAAGGATATTTATCATCAGTTCGTCAGTTTCAAGACTACGAAGAAGCTGTGGGATGCATTGAAGACAAGAGGAGTAGGTAATGAAGCCACACATCAATTACGACGAGATCTACTGAAGAAAGAATTCGATGGCTTCACATGTATGGATAAAGAGTCCTTGGGAGATATGACAAGCCGTTTCTATCATCTACTTACTGAGCTGACCAATTTTGAAGTCACAACGACTCCAACAGAGGTGGTAAAGAAGTTTGCCGATGCATTGCCTCCTCAATGGAATAACTTCCTGGAAATCTTGAAGTACAATGGAACGTTGAAAACTACAAATATCAACGATTTCGTGCAGCTTCTGGAGAACAAGGATCAGGAAGAAACGTTGAAGGCAAAGAGAGTTGCAGTGCCACAGAATCCAGAGATGTATTATGGCACCTCCACTACTTCATCTGCAAAAGCCGGTTCACATGCTCCACTTCAAACGGCGTTTGTCACAAGCACGGATATGTATGGCAATCCAGTGCAAGTTCCTGTAAAGCCGCCTCCAACCACAGATCTGTATGGAAATCCAATACAACCACCTCCTCCTCCTCCTGTTCAACAACCACAATATGCGTGTTATGGAGGAACATCATCTGCTGCAGGTCAACAATCAAAGTCAAGCACAGTGCAGCTCGACACGTCAAGCTTTTCTAAAATCAGTGTAGAAGTAGCTAAGGAACACATGGAGCTGCTTAACACTGTAGTGAGCGCGTACTGTGGGCTAATAGAAGGTCAGATTGGGAACATTAATCTGACACAAGAAGATTACAGGCAGATTGATAAGGAAGAGATGGACTTGATGGATATCAAGTGGGCCTTTGCGAGTGCTGTGAGAAGAGCAAAGGATTGGATGGAAAGTACTGGCAGAACCAGCTTGGAAAGTAAGCGAGACACCAAGTATGGGTTCGATAAGCAGGCTGTTAAGTGCTTCAACTGTGGTGAACGGGGCCACTTTAAAAGGGAATGTACAAAGCCAGCACAGCACGGGAATCAAAATCCCTTCAGAAACCGAGGCAACCAGCAGAATCAAAACAGAAACACTGAGCGGTCATTGGTGCCTACAAATAACCAAACCAACCGAGCACTTGCAGTTCAGGTGGATGAAGGTTGTGACTGGTCAATCCAGTTGGGTGCTGATGCTCCTGATGAAACAGCATGTTTTGCTCAGGTTGTGAAGAAGTTAGTTCACACCAGTGGTGGAGAATCTTCTGCCAGTGGTGGTGAATCATCTGAAGATGAAGATTCGTCTGGATACAGTGGAAGTGTTGATGAAGGATCATCCAATTCTGGTGATGATCATGTGGGTGAGACATTTAATGTTTCGAATGATGTTGATTTTGATGAACTTTTGAAGGAAGCTGCAGCAGAAACTCAAAGAAGATCTATTCTGGTGGATCAAGCTGCTTATACTTCGTCTTCTCTCCATTCAGCCTTTATGGCTAATGTCGACGGTTCATCAAGTCAGGTATGTGTCGATGAACCCACTGCTGTTAATTGTGATGAATGTGCTAGGTTGCATGCTAGATGTGCTGAAATGGAGAAAAGTATGTCTGAGTTGCAAGGCAAACATGATGCTTTACAAGCTAGTTTGTTTGACTTGCAAGACAAACATACTATTGTGAATGAAAATTTGAGTGACTTGCAAAGTAAGCATGACGCTTTGCAAGAAAAATATGATGTGACCTTTCTCCACAATCAGAAATTGACTGTGGATCTCTCAAAATGCACAGAAGCCAACATGTTTCATGAAAACCATGAAAAAGAATTTAAGTCAATAATTGAAACATTAAAGAAAGATAAAACTGAATTGACAAAAATGGTTTCAAGAAAACAGACGGACATTAATTTGTATATCTCTCGTCTTGAAACAATGCAAAAAGAGATGGCTTGTGTGAAAACCGAAAGTGATGCGATCAAACTCAAGCTAGACAGTTATTTGAGCTCTAGCTATGTGTTAGATCACATCATTGACGTTCAGAAGGAAAAGAGAGATGTCACATGCATAGGCTACAAGAAGTGTCCACCACCAGTGAGACATAATTATGATGCCATGCCTGATGAAGAGGACAGGGTTTTCTTTGAACCTACTGTGCCTCTAGATGTTAAGGAGTTTGCTGCAGGACTCGGATACCAAAAGGAAGTATCCTCAGATTCAGATGTGTCAGCAGATACATTTGTGAGTGCTGAACAGAATCAAGATCCTCCAGTGGTGATTGAGGATGCTGATTCGTCTGATGATGAATCTGACGATACTGTCCCAGCAAAGTCTGATGCGGTAGCCAAAAATGAGGACATACCTCTTGAGAATCACATTCTATGTGATCCCCCTGTCAAACCCGCTAAGACTGTTGCAACTGAGTCCTCGTCTGAGAAGGAGTCGGAGAGTGTGAATTTGCTGTACACTCTAGTTGGTGATGATAAAATTTACTCAGACAAAGATTTTCCCATTAAGAATGTTAATCAATCCTTAATCTGCAAAGTCTTTGAGAATTCGACGAGTAAGTTCTTGGGAAAGGCAGGACCTAAAGTTACAGTCACACAGTGTCCTCCAATCCCAAAGGCTGAAGTTCGAAAGCAATTTGGCAACAAGAAATTACCAACAGTGACAACACAGCAAAATCACACCAAACCCAAAGGTAAAACACCGGCTCAAGCTAACAAGAAGCCGAACCAAAAGAAGAAGAAAAATGTTAACTTTGTGAAATCGACGGGAACAGACAAAATTGAGAAGTTTGAAAATCAATCTAACTTAGATTTTGTCAAGAAAGCTTTTGTCGAGAAAAGAAATGAACCAAGCAGTTCAAAACCTAGTACCTCGGGTTCACAAAGTTCAACATCATCGGCTAGACGATCACATGATTCTTCGGGGTTTGTAGAACGAAGATCATGTTTTGAGTGTGGAACCATTGGGCATATTATTAGAAACTGCCCATATCTTCATAAACAAAAAGGAAAGGTTGATGATCCCCGTGGCAAAACTGACCGTAAGCCAACTGTTTCCACAAAACAAGATCCCCGCCTTGTAAAAGAAAGGGAAAAGAAACAGAAACGCCAACAGGTCAAAAAGATTGAAAAAGCGATTAAAACCGATGTGGTTCAAAAACAATCTGTTGTTGTAAAACCAGAAAATTCTAAAACTTCAAACAATCAAGAAGTTCAAATTTTAAAGAAAAACACTGGTGAAACCAAACAGACTTGGAAACCAAAAACGGTTACTGAATCAGGGGGACCATCACAATTCACCAACCATCAAAGACAAGAAGTGATTGTCATTGATGAAAATGGAAGACCCAAGACCACAATGGCTTGGGTCCCCATCTCCAACTAATTCATTTGAGTTCATGTGCAGGGTGCTTCAGGAGGAACTATCAGTAGTCATTGGATTGTTGATAGTGGGGCATCCAGGCACATGACAGGCGACATGAAGCTTCTCTACGATGTTAAATCTATTAGAGGAGGTTATGTTGCTTTTGCTGGAGATAAAGGTGGATACATTACGGGTGAAGGAATGATATCTAACGGGATTGTCAGCTTTGACAAGATCAATTTTGTGCAACAACTTGATCACAATCTTCTTAGTGTTTCTCAAATTTGTGACAAGAAATTTTCAGTACACTTTGATGCTAATGGATGTTACGTGCTGAAACCCGGCTTCAAAATTCCAAAAGAATGGATTCTCTTGTCGGCTCCAAGGATAAATGATTTGTACGTCCTTGACATGAGCCAGGCTATTACTACGTCTGCACAAGCAACTTGTTTCGTTTCTAAAGCCACAGAAAAAGACACTATCTCTTGGCACAGACGAATGGGTCACATTCACTTACGAAAAATGAATCATTTGGTTTCAAATGAATTGGTGAATGGTGTTCCCCTCAAAAATTTCCATCTTCAAGACGTCTGTGTTTCGTGCCAGAAAGGAAAGCAAACAAAGAAGAAGCACCCTACAAAGAAGATCAACACGGTGGCTGTTCCTCTTGAACGTTTGCACATGGATTTGTTCGGTCCTGTCAAGCACAAGAGTATTCGGGGTGATCAATACTGCCTCGTGGTTACTGATGATTATTCAAGATTTTCTTGGGTTGCGTTCATGGCACACAAGAGTGAAACCTTTGGCATCATCAAAAACTTGATCATTCAGATTGAGAATTTGTATAAGTTGAAGGTTAGGCGGATACGTAGCGACAATGGTACTGAATTTAAAAATCATTCCATGGCGGAGTTCTGCACTTCAAAGGGTATTCTTCATGAGTTTAGTGCAGCCTATACTCCTCAACAGAATGGTGTCGCTGAACGTAAAAACCGCACATTGATCGAGACTGCTAGGACAATGTTGGTAGAGTCGCAGTTGCCCATTCCATTCTGGACTGAAGCTGTGGCCTCTGCATGTTACACATTGAACCGAGTCCTTACAGTCAAAAGACACAACAAGACCTGCTTTGAGCTTCTTCAAAAACGGAAACCAGATTTGTCTTATCTAGAACCGTTTGGAGCTCCATGCACAATCATCGATCCTAATGGAAAGTTTGGGGCAAGAGCAATTGATGGATACTTTCTTGGGTATGCCACCCCTAACTTACGAGTCTGGAATCTAGAGACTAAAAGGGTTGAAGAATGGTCTGAGGTCAGAGTACAAAGGCACACCTTGCCAGTCAAAAATCCGGGTCAACCTTGGATGTTTGAGTACGATGACTTTTTCAATTCGATCAATGTTGAAGCCGTTGAAGAAAATGCTGCGGCTAGGATGTTTTTCGAGAGTGACAATGCAACAGTTTCACCGGTGGTTCGTCCGATTCTTGTGAATCAAGAACCATCTTCTTCGGTGAACAACAATACTCTCAACAATGAGGATTTTCATGATGCAAACGAATTGAACGAATCTTCAGAGGATGATGAATTTCTAGATGCAGATCAAGAAGCTCCTACAACAGCAGTTCATGGTACTTCAGAGGGTACTCCTCCAGTGGATACACATAGAACCGCTGAGACTACTGCATCATCCTCTTCGTCAATTCCGGGTCTTGAATTGGTTGTTGATCTTAACCTCAACAATCTGGGTATAAATGTTCCAGTTCCAGATAATCCAGAAACAAGGATTCATAATACCCATCCTCAACAAAACATCATTGGAAATGTGCAAAGTGGCGTACAAACAAGAAACATGTTGCGAAACAACAACAATGCAGGCTTGTATGCAGCTATTCGAGAATCCGGGCAACAAAACGATTGGTCCTTCGCGTGTTATGTCTCACAAGAAGAACCAAGAACGTGGAAAGAAGCCTTGAAAGATAATGCTTGGGTTGAAGCAATGCAGGAAGAACTGCAACAATTCCAGAAGCTGGGTGTCTGGAAACTCGTAGAGAAACCTGCTGGATACAAGAAGATTGGTACCCGTTGGGTTTTCAAATGCAAAAAGGATGACCGTGGAGTTGTTATCCGAAACAAAGCTCGTTTAGTCGTTCAAGGTTTTCGTCAGATTGAAGGGATCGACTACAATGAAGTATATGCACCAGTGGCACGTCTCGAAGCAATTCGAATCTTTCTAGCCTATGCGTCCTTCAAAGGATTCAAGGTTTATCAGATGGACGTGAAAAGTGCATTTTTACACGGTGTGGTTGAAGAAGAGGTGTACGTCGAACAGCCTCCAGGTTTTGAAGATCCTATCCATCCCGATCGGGTTTGGTTGCTCAACAAAGCTCTCTATGGTCTTCATCAAGCACCACGAGCTTGGTATGCAACCTTATCACACTATCTGCTGGAGAACGGTTTTCGTAGAGGTCTTATCGACTGTACTCTTTTCATCAAGGAACAAGATGGAGATCTTCTTCTGGTACAGGTATACGTTGATGACATTATTTTTGGTTCTACTAATGATGTCTTGTGTAGGGAATTCGAGCGCATCATGCAGGATAAATTCGAGATGAGTGCTATGGGGGAAATGACCTTCTTCTTGGGCCTACAAGTGCAACAAACAGAGTCTGGGATATTCATCCATCAGACTAAATATGTTGGTGACATCTTGAGCCGGTTCCAGATGTCTGATGCAACGCCCATTGGTACCCCATTGCCAACTAATCACGGAATTACTCCAGACTTGAAGGGAGAAGCTATTAGCCCTTCAATCTATCGCGCTATGATCGGATCTCTTATGTACCTCACAGCATCAAGGCCAGACATAATGTACCCGACGTGCCTGCTTGCTAGATATCAAGTTAATCCGAAGGCCTCACATCTTGCTGCTGTTAAAAGGATTTTTCGTTATTTGAAGGCGTACCCCGACACCGGTCTGTGGTACCCTAGGGATAATAACTTTGACTTGGTCGCATTCAGTGATTCTGATTTTGGCGGATGTAAAATCGACGGTAAATCCACAACGGCTGGATGTCAGTTTTTAGGAAATCGCCTAGTTACATGGCAATGCAAGAAGCAGACGTGTGTAGCTACATCAACATGCGAAGCTGAATACATTGCTGCCTCAAGTTGTTGCTCTCAAGTTCTTTGGATCCAACAACAAATGCGGGACTACGGTTTTGAATTCCTAACTACTCCTATTTACGTTGATAATTCTGCTGCTTTAGATATCACTAGAAATCCTGTGCAGCATTCAAAGACCAAACACATCGAAATCAAATATCACTTCATACGTGATTGCTTTGAGAAAAGGCTAATCGATGTTGTTAAGGTCCACACCGATGACCAACGTGCCGACTTATTTACCAAAGCATTTGACAAATCAAGATTTGACTTTTTATTATTGGTAAACGGCATTAAGGTCAAGCAAGAGTAAAACCAACATCGGAAAATCATTTTTGTAAATATCTTTGTGTGTTTTTAAATTTATCTTAGTTTGTTGATTTTAGGGGGAGTAAATAATCCAAAATCTGAAAATCCAAAAACATCGAAAAATTTCAAAAACACAAAAACAATAGAAAATCAAAAATGAGTTTCCTGGCGAGCAAAAGAGAAAATGATAGTACATCAGTGGTCTATCCAAACCTCTTTAAACCTTAAATGAAAAACGATAAGCAGCTCTATATAAGATGTATCGGTAGGCTCACAATCATTTTAAAGTGTGCAGGGTGATATAAATCTTAATCGACTGAAGATAAGGTGGGAACCATTCATTGGCATATGGTCTTAGTACCGAAATTTCGTTTGATAGATTGCCGAGGTTCTGAGATATTCGGTCTTTATGCTGCTTATCATCTGGGTATCATGGTTGTATCTTTTACCGAAAAATAACGGGGACGCAAGTCTAGATCTTCCATGATACTATACATACGTGTACATATTGCATACTGCATTCGTCCTCAATAAGTGATAAACAATCACATGTCCATAACAAATAAGTGATAAAATATCACATTTATCCGGGTGTCAAGTTCGTCTCTCTGCTGTACGGAAGTACTGACCTGTTCACGGACTTGCACCTGTGCCCTCATGCATACGAAAATCAAGTTCCTCATCAATAAGTGATTATATCACATAGGGCTTGTTTTCAAATCAAAATAAGTGAGTATCTCACAATTTATACGGTCAAACAGATGATAATCGGTATACTCACCGGTAAGATGAACTCTCGTGCATACCTTGATACGGGAATGTGTCGTGATGTGGATGAACACCGGTCGGTAAGTATAAACCATACCTTAACGTATCCTCTAAACATGATTACATCTGATAAGTTGAGCTTAAGTGGACAACAATACCGATAATTGTTATAGGATGCTTATCTTAATATTAACTAATTGAACAACAAGAGTGTTTTGGCATAACCGTACACTGATATGATTCTCTTACCCTCGAAACTCGCAAAAAGAATGTCTGTATATATTTATGTACTGCTTAGCTTTTATTATTTCTTTTAAACAGTTTCGTCGTTTGGTGCATATCAGCACGACATTAGCGGTGATGTCGTTTGATAACACTCAAAGGATTTTAAATTGTTGTCTTTTAATTTCAAAAATACCAAAAAGATTTTAGGCTTGTTTTAATATAAACTTTATAAAAGCCAAAAAGATTTTATTTCTGCTCTATTTTCGATCGTACGATGTTGGAGCTCAAGTCTTCGTTACCTGAAACCTGACTGAAAACCGAACTGACTAAATCTTCATAAACGGTCAAAAAAAAAAAAAAATTTGCAGATTTTGAAAGTTAGAATTTAAATTGATAAATTTATTAGAACTTTCAAACTGTCGGACGGTGTTAGATTGTGACATGGTCATACGTGTGTCATTTGTTTATACTATATTCCAAGCAGTTGTTCTCATTACGCGTTTAGATTTCTTGCATGTGCAGATTCTAAAGGCTCGGAGAACATGGTCGATGACAAGCTTTGGAATGAAGACACCACGAGAAGGCGCTCAAAAGATGAAGATGATCGAGTTGCCGCTGGCCATCATCAACACCACAAGGATCTCACTTCATAAAGATAAAGTCTTTTCATGAGCATAACTCAAGGGGGAGCTTATGTTAAGGGGGAGTTTGTTAACACACTGCCTACATGATACGGGTAGTTTGTTGATACACTCTCTGCTTTCAAGACGTGAAGACTTTGAAGATCCTCCGACTTTGAAGACGTGAAAGGACATCAGAGTTTGAGAACTCGAAGACCAAAGACCGTCGAAGTTCGAGACGAGTCTACAACTATAGAAGATAAAGACAAAGCTACAGCCAAGGGGGAGTTTGTTGGTGCACTTGTGTCTGTACTTTGTCTGTATTCGGTCTGTATGTACGATGTTCTATTTAGTGTTGTAAGTTGACCAAGTCAACTATCCTCCTAGTTTGACTTGGACAACATTTGAAAGATGTTCTGATCGAAGGATAGCCTCGAAGGATACACCTGATCCTTCGAGGTGATCGAAAGATATGGTTCGACCATGGTTCGACCATTAGACCTCGAAGGATGATCCTTCGAGGTCCATGCTGATCTTTCGTGTGAACTATGATCGATAGATGATCCTTCGGACCATCTATCAGATCCTTCGATCCAGACCTGCTGAGCTGAGTATATATACCCATGCATGTGTTGAGTTTCGGAAGACAGACACAAGACAGAAAGAATACACACACACAGGCTGAGAGCATTCTGTCCAAACTCACACACACACTTAGAGAGTTTATAGAACATTTCTGTAAACATTGAGCTTGTAACCGAACCCTCATTGCATTAATACAAGTTGTGTTAATCGGTGAACTTGTGTGTTTGTTTCTCTACTTGCTACTAACTCGGTTTGCTTGCTAGCTTGGATTCCGCACTCGCTAGTAGGTTTGTATAACAAGGTTTAGGTTCGTAATCCTCCGCGAAACAGGGACCTACAGTGAGAGCATTATTCATGCTCTCCACTACACATGCTATAAGCACCTTTTTTCAAAAACAAATTTGGTAGACAAGGAACCTACTACACAACTGTCACACCCCTAATTTCCACGTGTCACCGGTGGGCCCGGTGGGGGATTCCGTGACGTAGTTGATATCATCATATGTCAAACAACACAAATTATAATGCACAGCGGAAGCAAATGAAAATAGATTTATTTCAACTATTAATTGTAATATCAAGTATCACAACCAGTCAAAATAGATCCACAGGCGGATCGAAGTAAAAAGAAAGTTATTGTTCAACAGATTACGCATCCCAAAAGCTTGCGAGACTCTACGATGCTAAGGAGAAACAAGCCTATTCCGTATAGCACCTGCACTTAATCTTTTTGGGGAAAATACGTCAGTTTGCACTGGTAAATACAATTTAACTGACTCATTTTAAAAATATTGGTTTTAAATGCACAAGGCACAAAACATTTTATAACTTGGGAATAATTAAGCAGAGTTAAACTTGTAAAAGATTTACATGTTTGTTGACCGTTTAGTCGCCCGAGTCGTGTCGGGTTTAAGGTTAAATGACACACCACATGGTATAAGTCCGCGGCGGGAAGCCAACGTTAATACCTTAAAATAATAGACATAAAACCGGGTGTACGCCTACACCCGACTGTCGAGGTTGTGGCCAAAAATGATGCCAAGGATATCCGGGACATGGTCATTAAGCTCCCAAAGGTACAAGAAACAAACAACACCAGATTTTCAAACGGGTCCCATTGGTAATACCCATCTACTAATGAGATGGAACCAACCGCCCGACCAAGCGGTATATTACATACCGTACCCCCAAGCCCGTATAGGGAAAATAAGTTAAAAGTATTTACCTGAGCAAGTATAACCACAATTTCAAAAATGCACGTGTCTTTTACTGGGCTCCTATTCTGGAACGAAGGTTATAATAACCTATTAGAATCCTAACGGGTCTTTTAACATAGCCTAAGCTTAGACCGGTTAGTTTCAAAGAGTAATTATGGTTTAATCGCGAGGAATGCGAAAACCGGGGAGGAATGTGATTTAGACCCTACAAGCTTGGATACTTGTATAATATGGGTAAACTAAATACATCCTGAATTTTGAGACTTAGATGATATGGTTTGACCCGCTTCGGCTAATATGTGTGAACTAGTCACATAAGCCGATCCGAACGCGAAAGTGCGTAACGAGTAACCATATAAGTCATATGCAAGTTTCCTGAGATTATATGCACCAAATATGTTGTAATATCAGAAAGGTATGCCCAAATATGCCCCAAATGTTTTTATATGCCAATTACGCCTCATAAGGGCATTTTAGTAATTTTACATAGGCTAAAAAAAAGGTAAAATGGGAAATCTGAGTTTCCAACTTTAGGCTACTGTTATAATGTATATTTTTATAAAATATATCAGTAGGTTTTAGGCCTTTTATATAAAATCTTATTTTGACATATACTATGTCGTAAAAATGCCTAAAAAGGCGGTTTGGAGCCATTTCCGGGTTTTAAAAGAAATGCTGATATTTTTATATTTCCAGAAGGCTCAAAGTATGATATTTAATATAACAAATCAGTTGGAAAAAGGCTTCGGGTCAAAAGGTTATGTAAAACTCATTTTATGACCGAAAAGGGTAAAACCGGCATAAGCCGAAAGAAGCTTAGAACCTCTAGTTATGCTCAGCCTAAAAATAAATAAAAATCTTTAAAATTCCCAAAATATTATTTTATAACAGTGGGTATAAAGTTTTGGCATAAAAAATCGGGTTTAGATAGGCTATGCGTTAATTACGCTAATAATTTACTAAGAAAGCCTCTATTTACGCTAATAAGCATAACTCTTAATCTAGACCTCAAATTGATGTCAAATTTTGGGGACAACTTTATATTTCAGTAACTAAGGTGTCTACCCTTTTACATTTTCAAAAATTATGATTCTTGGACATTCGGGCATAATGGTCAACATATGGGCTTTTAGCGGAAACATGCATACGAACTAAATATCTAATGAACCATATTGTGTAATCACAGGAGGATATACTAACATGTTAATAGGTCCAAAAGAAGCTCTAAGGCAGATTCAAACTTGCCTAAAATGGGTCAGAACTGAAAGTCAAAGCGAAAGTCAAACTATGCGACTTTCGGTTCCGAACCGGGTCTAAACAGAAAATTGTCGAGTTGAACATGTTGGAACATGTTCTTACACTTATTACCAAGTTATATAAATTTTCAAACAGGTTACATACAACCTACATTGCTAATTATGCGTTAATTCAAAGATAAGCATTCTGTTGACTTTTTCTAATTAGCTTTGACTCGACAATTAACATGCTTAGAGTGGGAATCTGGAAATACCCTTTTAAAGGTTTGTTACCCACTTAATTACCTTCCTAAAGGTACTTTTAATTCGTGATTAGACAAAGTACATTATGCTTAATCACGAAGTCAAACCTTAATTACGACGGTTTGACTTTTGCTTAATTAACTAAGCTAGAAAGGATTAAAGAGGGTTAAGGACACTTACAAGAGTCCTAAGATGGATTAGAGAGCCTAAGAATTTGACTTGGTGACCAGAGGAGCTCCAGAAAATGTTTAGCCAAGGTTCCAAGATGAGCAAGTTCAAATGATCAAACTCAAGCTCTATTTATAGTGAACCCAAGACTCTTGGATCAAGCCAAGTAAGTCTAATGTTGATACAAGATCATTACATTTGTCCCTAAGGGTCTAAAAACAGCCTATGCAGCCCATAGAAACCAAAATTTACGATTTAAGTCGGTTACAAGCAATGGACAGGCAGCTGTCCAAAACATACTGCCAGCGACGGTCTTACGGACCGTAAGCTTGAGGCCTTACGGTCCGTAAGACCTCTTGCGGACCGTATGCTACATGCCTTGCGGTCCGTAACCAACTTTACTGAAACATAGTTCAGGTGCCTTCTTTACGGACCGTAAGTCTAGGGCTTCGCGGTCCGTAACCGTTCATGCGGAACAGAATCTATATACCCTGCTTACGGACCGTAAGCCAAGGGCCTTGCGGTCCGTAAGCGATGACCAGAAGACAAAAATTTTGCAACTTTAAAGTCTTGACCATGCATTTACAAAACCGAAACATGCCTATCTTTTGCAGCTTGTGGGACCATCTGACCAACCTTTGCATGAGGAGAAGACTCTTACATGTCCCCTATTTCATTTATTCACAAAGGTCTTGACAAAATGACGGATATTTCAAAGGAATGGGTCTTGAAGTTTTTATAGAAGTTGGCCATTATATAACTAATGTTAATCACAAGGATCTTATTAAATTTAGGAGTAGTAACAACCTTCATTTCCATAGTCCTTAATAAAGATGAACTTTATTTATTGAGAACAACCGGTTATTGTACGAGATGATCATAAACTGATTTAAGGATCTTGGGATTTATAAAATGTCGGGTCGCTCAGAGGTGATTTAATAACATGTCGCCCTTGGGTCGTTCAGCGGTAATTAAAATACATGACGCCCCTTTTTAAATAAGTCCTACCACCTATCTCTTTATTAAATCTGGTTTCTCTGACACGTCTGTCACAGAGGACACGTGTCTTTATTTAATTGGACAGGAATTTTCGAGGTGTCACATCCTCACCCCCTTAAAAGAAATCTCGACCTCGAGATTTTTATTGAAATAACTGAGGGTATTTCTCCTTCATCGTGGACTCTAACTCCCACGTATAATCAGGACCTCTGCGGCCCTCCCATTTGACCTTGACAATGGGCACATGCTTCCTCCGAAGCTTCTTTACCTGTCGGTCTTCAATCGACACAGGTTTTTCTATAAACTTCAAGTTTTCATCAATATGCACATCTGTATGCGGGATGACTAGCGATTCGTCAGCCAGACATTTCTTCAAATTGCAGATGTGAAACACATTGTGAATACCACTAAGCTCTTCTGGTATGTTTAACTTATAAGCCACTGATCCTACACATTCGATGATTTCGAATGGTCCAATGTATCTTGGGCTCAACTTACTTTTCTTGCCAAATCTCATTACCCCTTTCCAAGGAGACACTTTGAGCAAAACTTTATCGCCAACCTCGAATTTGAGGGACTTCCGCTTACCATCGGCATAGCTTTTCTGCCTATCACGGGCAGCTTTTAGGTGCTCAGTGATTTGGGCAACTTTGTCAGTCGTCTCCAGGACTAACTCAGGTCCTGATACTTGAACATCTCCGACCTCGGCCCAGCAAATGGGCGTTCTGCATTTCCTACCATACAGGGCTTCAAAAGGCGCAGCCTTAATGCTGGAGTGGTAGCTATTATTGTATGAGAACTCTATTAGAGGCAGGTGTCTATCCCAACTTCCTCCTAGGTCTATCACACATGCACGAAGCATGTCCTCTAGGGTTTGAATAGTACGCTCACTTTGCCCATCCGTCTGAGGATGATAAGCCGTACTAAAATTTAGCTGCGACCCTAGAGACTTTTGGAAACTTTTCCAGAAGTGAGATGTATATCTGGTATCTCGATCAGAGATGATGGATACCGGTACGCCATGCAGAGCTACTATCTTATCCATATATAATTGGGCTAGCATGTCAGAACTGAAAGTTTCTCTAATGGGTAGGAAATGAGCTGACTTAGTCAGTCGATCCACTATCACCCAAATGGTATCATTTCCCTTTGGTGTTTTAGGCAACTTGGTTATAAAATCCATCGTTACCATCTCCCATTTCCAGGTGGGAATCTCAGGTTGTTGCAGCAAACCTGACGGTTTCTGATGCTCAGCTTTAACTTGAGCGCACGTCAGACATTTAGCCACATGGGTGGCTATAGACTTCTTCAAGCCTATCCACCAATAATTTGCCTTCACATCCTGGTACATCTTATCCGCTCCAGGATGGACGGAATATTTAGAACTGTGGGCTTCCTTAAGGATGACGTCACGAAGACCTCCATAAATAGGAACCCATATTCTTCCATTCAATCTCAAGATTCCGTCCTTGCCATAGGATAACTGTTCTTCAGTCACTCCTAGGTTCTCATTGGGGTAATTAGCTTCTAGCACTGCTTCCTTCTGTGCAGCTAACAACCTTTCATGCAGACCATTCCTGACCTCAATGCTTTTGGCGTTGATTCGGATTGGCTTTATCCTTTCTTTTCTACTGAGGGCATCTGCGACTACATTGGCCTTGCCTGGATGGTATCTTATTTCACAATCATAGTCATTTAGAGTTTCCATCCATCGTCGCTGCCTCATATTCAATTCTTTCTGGTTGAACAGGTGTTGCAGGCTTTTGTGATCAGAGTAGATCACACACTTCGTGCCATACAGGTAGTGCCTCCACAACTTTAGTGCAAATACAACAGCACCCAATTCTAAATCATGAGTGGTGTAATTTTTCTCATGCACTTTCAATTGTCGTGACGCGTAGGCGATGACCTTGCCTTTTTGCATTAACACACAACCCATCCCGGTGTGTGATGCATCACAATAGACTACAAATTCATCAATACCATCAGGTAACGTCAACACAGGAGCGTTACTTAATTTCTGCTTCAAAGTATCGAATGACTCTTGCTGCTTAGGCCCCCAATTGAATTTACTATTCTTGCGAGTCAGCAAAGTTAGGGGTGCTGCAATTCTTGAGAAATTCTCGATGAATCTCGTGTAGTATCCAGCTAAACCTAGGAAACTGCGAATTTCCGTAGGTGTCTTTGGTTCTTGCCAATTCATGACGGCTTCAACTTTAGCGGGATCCACTTGAATACCACGCTCACTGACCACGTGTCCAAGAAATTGGACTTCTCTCAACCAAAACTCACATTTGGAAAACTTGGCATACAGCTTTTCTTGGTGAAGCAGCTTTAGAATACTGCGGAGGTGTTTCTCGTGATCAGCTTTACTCTTGGAATAAATGAGAATGTCGTCAATGAAGACTATAACGAATTTATCCAAGTAAGGTTTGCAAACGCGATTCATGAGATCCATGAATGCGGCAGGTGCGTTTGTGAGCCCGAAAGGCATCACTAGGAACTCGTAGTGGCCATAACGAGTCCTAAACGCAGTCTTATGAACGTCTTCTTCTTTGACCTTCAACTGATGATATCCTGACCTCAGATCTATCTTGGAGAAGTAGCTTGCCCCTTGAAGTTGATCGAATAGATCGTCGATCCTGGGTAGAGGATACCTGTTTTTAATGGTAACCTTGTTGAGTTCTCGATAGTCGATACATAGACGCATCGAACCATCTTTCTTCTTGACAAATAGAATTGGTGCTCCCCAAGGAGATGAACTAGGTCTAATGAAACCTTTAGCCAATAATTCATCTAACTGTGTTCTCAATTCCTTCATCTCCGTTGGCGCTAATCTATACGGTGCCCTAGCAATCGGTGCGGCTCCAGGAATAATATCGATTCTAAACTCCACTTGTCGGTCTGGTGGCAAACCAGGCAGTTCTTCTGGAAATACTTCAGGGTATTCAGATATAACGGGGATATCTTCAATCTTCGGCTTTTGTTCATCAATGGTTACCTGTGCCATATAGATGACACAGCCATTCTTCAAACATTGGGATGCCTTGAGCATAGACAACTGCTTAGGCAATCCATGACGAGTATCTCCCTGAATGGTGAGTGATTCACCAGATGGAGTCTTGATTATTACTTGCCTTCTACTGCATACAATCTGGGCTTGGTTATGCGATAACCAATCCATACCCAATACTACATCGAAACCAGCTAACTTGAAGGGTAGCAAGGATAGAGGAAAAGAGTGGTTCCTAATGGATATAGCACATCCATCTAACACAGTCGAGACTGTTTCTAAGGTACCATCTGCTAACTCTACCTTATACTTAGCACTAAGGGTTTTAACAGGCAATCTTAACAGCTCACAGAATTTACTATCCACAAAAGATTTATCCGCGCCCGAATCAAATAATACTCTTGCGAAAACGTCATTAATGAGAAACGTACCAGTTATGACGTTGTCGTTCTGGATGGCTTCTTGGACATTCATTTGAAAGACCCTAGCGTTGGTCTTCTTTCCTTCTTCAGCCTTCTTGGCGTTCTTTGGGCAGTTAGTCTTGATATGCCCCTTCTTATTGCAATTAAAACAAGTTGCATCCTTTAACTTCTTGCATTCAAGAGTCCTATGCTCAGAGGACTTGCATATCCCACACTTTTTGGACTGGGACCCCTGTTCAAACCTGCACCTCCCAAAATGGTGCTTTTGACAGGTTTTGCACTTGGGCCTATCGCCCGATCGATTCTCATTCTTCCTGGCCTCGGAGCCCTTCT